>NC_069499.1:872885354-872927854 GCF_027579735.1 Bombina bombina | reverse complement strand
CACTATAGGTAACAGACCAAATGTTACATATAAGAAAAATAAAAACCTGAAGAATTTTTTGGCACCCAGTGATATACAATTGACAAAGAAAAAAGGTAATGGTCAGATCACAAATCTACAAGGCTTCTACAAGTGCTCTAGAAAAAACTTTGTCTGCTGTGCACACATACACAGGGACAAAAAGTATAACAAGTACATTGATAGTGGAATAAAGGGAGATAATTACCCCATCAAAGGTTTATTAAACTGCAAATCAGATCATGTGGTCTATATGTTAGAATGCACCTGCAGCAATCCTAAAAGGTACATTGGGCGTACGACACGAGGTCTTAAAATTCGCTGCCTAGAACACATGAAAAACATTGAGGCTGGTATCCTTAAGAATCCACTAATAAACCACTTCTCTCAGATACATGGAAAAAATAAAAATGAATTTTTCATCAAAGCAATAGATCACATACTACCAGGAAAAAGAGGGGGTAGTAGACTCCTAGAACTACGCAAACGGGAGACACTATGGATTCACAAACTAGATACTCTGGAACCCAAAGGGTTAAACAGAGACATTTATCTGGCAGCCTTCTTGTAAGGTCTAGGAAAGCACTCTATAATTTCTACCCTATTTCAACAGATTTTTAACAAATACATGTACATCAAAAATAATATTACTTTAGAAATCTGTTTTAATGTAAAGGGTGTGATAGAAAAAATCTTTTAATTATTCTTAAGTTAGCCCCTTTTTTAATATGTTCCGTAATAATAACAAATTTATAAACTGAATAATTTTATATGTACCTTATATAATGTAATTTTAAATGTTTTAAATGTTTTATTTATTTATGTGTAATTTGAAACTGGTTTTCCATAACAATAGTAATTTTTATACTTCTATTCATGTCACAACACCAGCTGGTACGCTTTATAGCTGAAGTGTTTTATATATGATAGAAATGTGTGAGGAGACTTGCGATCCTTAGAAGTATAGATATTCTCATAGCACATCTTGACAGAGTGCTGAATGTATGTAGACTATTTAGAAAGCGATATTGGGACTGGATGTGGTCTCTGAATACTACACATAGAGTTCCTTATTTGTAATACATGAGAGAACTGAAAATCCTTTTGCCCTTATGTAAAATGCAAATCAGCCTCACTAATGCGTATATATAGATCTAGGTTGGGGGGCGGCCCATACCTCTGATGAAGTAACCCATTGTTTACGAAACGCATTAGGCTCCGCCCCGCCACACGCTACGATATTGCACGCTGTGCGCACACACTTACACGGAGCTGCAGAAAGGATTGGACTGCTTTATCAATAAGTATAATACAGCAGATCTGCGAATATCCTTTAGTGCTCCATACTTGAATCTTTGTCTAGTAGAGCGCATTAGCCATCCGTGTCTCTAGCTTTGTATGCTGGATAAAACATCTGGTATGACTATAGCTCTATAGTATCTTTCTGTGCTGCATGGAAGCAATCTTGTGATTAGCCTACCAACGAACTCTAGTGGGCTCTCGCTTTTTATATGTTACTGTTAAAATTATTTTTATGTATATATGAATAAATACCTGGTTTTATCCATAACTATGTGTTAGTAGTGTGTATCTTAACAAGTACACATAACCCCTACTCCCATGCCCTAGTCTCCTTTTAAACAAAGGTACTACTTGGAACGCTGCAGACATCCAGGGACCCTTAAAGACCCGTGGACATACAGGAGGACTGCAAGGGATGAGAGTACACTAACACAAGTGCCCTTTTTATACCTCATACCTTGAGGTTAAACCAGGTGAGCGCAGATTTTTTCCCACTGTTATACTATATGCTTACTATCTGAACGTATTACACGAAGTGTGCCTTTTGGCGCTTGTCTTGTCCCATACTCTTTCAGATTTTCAAGAGGAACCTCGCCCTGTGGGGGATCATCCCTTTCTTTCACAGACGAGCAGCCTAATCTTTCACAGCACACAGGAACTAGCATTGTGGATTCTAATGAACATTATATATCCATAGACTTACCACACTTGAATGAATGAGACTGTTTGCTGCATAGCCTGCAAGTGTCTTGTGTACATATATATATTCCAGGTAGTGGATGGGAATATATATTAAGACTAACAGCATACTCATACACTTCTTGCGCTGATTATTCTCTTTTTTATAATATATATATATATATATATATATATAGTAAATCAAAGAAAAAGGTCCGGACAGGGAGCTCAAAGCAAAATTGAAACTTTATTAGCACTAAATAAAAGCTTCTAAGATATGTGTATCAGACAATGGCTATAATGAACAGCAAGAAAGGGGCTATGGTGGGCGTCTGACGCGTTTCAGCTCCTTTAGAGCCTTAATCATAGACAGAATACTGCCCTAATGCCCTACTCAAAATAATATAGACTATGCTATCTTGCTATTGGATGGCCAGACCCACCTGTGTTACTTAAGGGTGTATACCTATTAAGAGAGACTGCCTATGTATGGCTGAATACCTTATAATATGATATTCTGGGTAGTTAAGCTAATCGCATTAAATACTGAATTTATGCTAGATTTTACTTGAGGTCATACTTATTAACAGTTTGTTATAGTGATAACTGTATTCTGCTGTCCCTAATTCTAGTTTGAATGAAATACGGGCTTTTTTTGTATTTATTATCCTCAATACATGTATAGGTGTTAAAATATTAGAGTAGCTTAAAGGTGGGTTTGTGGTGGCCTCAAAGTGAAGATAAGTTGGTCAACAAGAGGGCATGTAACCATTGACAACAACACTCTTAATATTGAATTTCGTTATATCTGTATTAACTGTGTATCTTTACAGAACCAAGTGTTGTTGTATAGCAATTAAACAATGCCCTTGTGTTGGTCAACCTTATTTGATTAGGGGAACAAATATGCGGACAAAATGAAGAAAAGAGAAACAATGTTAGTTTACTTGCAGAAGATTAATTATTTAAATATTTACATTGGTATATTATGATGCTTATGTGCGAAACAAAACTTTTTTATCTTTTTAACTTATTTCGATACTGAAATTAAATTTATATGAGGGTGGATAAGAGGCAATCAATTACCAATGATTAATTAAATCCGTCTCAATATTTAAGCCAGTAGGTTGCCGACTGCCTAGGGTGAAGATCCAGAACACTTCTTTAGCAAGGAGGTCCTTCAATTTGTCCCCACCTCTTGGCTTCCTTTTTATCTGGTCAATCACAGTCCAGGTGAATGTGCTTACATCACTGTTGTGCTTTTCCACAAAGTGTTTAGAGGCGCCAGTGGGTGTTATCCCCCTTTCAATGTCATTGAGGTGGGCACGGATCCTCTCCCTGGCTTCCCGGGAGGTGCATCCTATGTATTGCTTCTTACAAGCACTGCATGTAATCATGTAGATCACAAAGGTCGATCTACAGTTAGTGCATTGTGATAGTGAATACACTTTTTGTGTGGCCAAAGATTGAAAAAATTTCCCCGTAATGACAAAGCCACAGGCCTTGCAGGTACTTTTGCCACACTTATAGTGTCCCTTCTGTGAAAGCCAGGTACTTTGTGGTTTTGGTTTTTTGAGCATTGATGGCGAAATTTGATTGCCAATAGTTATATTTCGTCTTGCTACACAAAAGCAACCGTCTTTGATGTCATCCTTAAGGAAATCATCTCCCAACAGAATTGGCAAATTTTTGCGCAGTATTTTACAAATTGAATAATACTGCGGACTATAGGTAGTCACAAAGGTAGGCTTTTTTCTAGCTTCCTTTGTTACTGTTTTGGTATCAAGTAAAGAATTCCTGTCGAGATGTTTGACATTTTCCAGTGCTTTGTGCACCACTTTGATGTCATAACCTCGCTCCAACAATCTCTGAGTTAGTTTTTCACTTTCTGCCAAAAAGCCATCATCCTCTGAGCAGTTACGCCGGATTCGCAAAAATTGTCCTTTAGCTATTCCATAGCTGGTATGCGGCGGATGATTGCTTTTGGCATGTAAGTAAGTATTGGATGAAATCGGTTTGACGTACAGTGAAGTGACTACTCTGTTTTCCCCTGGGACTCCAGTTAGAACTAAATCCAAAAAAGGGATTTCTTTTTTCTCAAAAGTATAAGTAAAATGTAATCCCATCTCATTGTTGTTTAAATAATCAACAAACAATTTACTGTCTGGCTGTGTGCCAGACCACACGATTAGGAGATCATCAATGTACCTTTTATATCCAATAATGGATTTGAGGAATGGGTTTTGGTCACTGTAGATGTAACGGTGCTCCCAATAGCCCATAAAGATGTTGGCATAGGCGGGGGCAAATTTAGCCCCCATAGCCGTGCCTCTCTTCTGTAGGTAATGATCTCCCAAAAACTCAAAATAGTTGTGTGTCAATGAAAATTTCAGTACCTGGAGGATGTAATTCTTCAAGTTAACAGAGTAGTCACTAAAACTGTCGAGCATATAGCACATAGCTATGAGACCTTGCTCATGTGGGATGGCCGAGTACAGCCCTACCACATCAACAGCCAACCAAGACATACGGTCATCCCATTGGCAGGTGCTTAGTATGTTTAACAGGTGTTTGGTGTCTCTTAAAAACGACGGTAATTTATAGACCAGTGGTTGAAGTAATGATTCGAGCCAGTTGCCCAAGTTCTCAAGGAGTGACCCTATTCCTGAAACTATGGGCCATCCTTTCACCTCCTCCAAGGACTTATGTACCTTGGGGAGGTGATGGAATATCGGCACCACTGGATGTTTAGTGTTCAGGAAATCAAAGGTGTCATCATCGAGTAGGCCTTGGTGCCTACCATCATCTAGTAGATCTAATAATAAGGCTCCAAAAAGTCGTGTGGGGTCTCCTGGTAACTTTTCGTAGACCTCTCGGTCCTGGAGTTGTCTGTGTGCCTCGGAAATATAATAATTTCGGTCCAGCACAACAACAGACCCCCCCTTATCCGACTGTTTCACTATAATGTCTTCTCTCTTCCGTAATTTGTACAGAGCCAATCTTTGACTTCTTGTCAAGTTATTTGTCGTGGCTTTGTGCTTCCGATCTAATGCTACCAGATCTTCCTCCATACGTCGTTGAAACGACTCTAGGGCAATGCCCCTACATTGAGTAGGGTAAAAAATAGACTTGGGCTTGTAGCCCTTATGGGAGTCAATGGTTGCCTCCTCAGTCAAACCCTCCCTTTCTAGTGTATAGAGGTTTAAAAAATCAGTAGCTTCTGTTATATTGAAGTAATCATGTTGTGGTGTAGTGTCTGGAACTCTAGTGTCTATGTCCTCAATGGGATTGAGTTTATAGAACTTGTTGAGTGTAAGACTACGGATAAACCTGTTTAAATCTAACAGTGTGTTGAAGACATTAAATTTAGTGGATGGTACAAAATTAAGGCCTAAACTAAGTACTTCTTCCTCTGGTTTAGTTAATGGGACACTAGATAAATTAATCACATTTGATCTCTGTATCTGTTGCCCTGCTTGGCTCTCCTTAGTGGGTATTGTTCCCTCTTTGGGGCCTGTCTGAGAATTCCTCTTCCTCCTCCTTCCTCTTGGCCTATTGCCACCTGAAAAACCTGCTGATTTGCCTTAGAATCTGTTTTAGGGGTAACATGTGCTTTTTTATATTTGTTACCTCTAGGTGGCTTTGGGGGTTCTAACTGACTATTACTGGCCAGTGCACCCATTGGCTCATATATTTGAGTGGAAGGTGTAGTATCAGGCGGTGGTATATTAACATGGGTTAATTGGGGAGCAGGGGGGACCATATTGGTTATGGCCATAGGCGTCTGGTCTAGTACTCGGCCTTCATCTTCTGAGGACTGTTCACTAGTCATGAAATTGACAAAGTCCTGCAGGTCGTCATCCTCATTTGATTCAGGATCAGTGTCAGAGAATGAAACCCGTTTCTGGGGCTTGTTTTCTCCTTTTCCCTGGAGCATCTTTTTGTTTCCAGATTTTCTCTTTGGAAATTTTCTTATTTTCCAGTTGTATACTTTGTGACCTTTATAGTCCTCCAAATCTCTGGAGTATATATATATGTTATATGTATGAAAAAATGAGTGCTAAGAAGAATAAATATAAGAAAGTTACGCAAGTTCACTTTTATAGCACAACTCACCATCGCCATCTTGTGATGAATTTGTAAAAGTACAACCTGCTATACTTAACATTGGGTAAATTATTCCCACAAGTTAATTAGCATCCACCCAACCACAGCACTACAGATCCTCACATATCTGTGAATGGCTGTTAGAGATTAGGGTGGAGTTATATTTTAGGATAAATTGGTCACTGAGCACTCACAGAGGACTCTGGGTTGCATAAAAGAGAGGGCGAAGTGCTGTCCAATTGTCCCCTGAAATAGAATTTTGAATCCTGGTTGTACCCATCTCATATTTTTGATATCCTTGGAACCTTTTTGCCTATTTTTTTTCTGTGGATTAAGAGATTTTGTGGGACCGAATGCAGAGGAAACACAGAGCTTGACTATTGATAACCCAGGGCTTGGAGGAGCAAACATTTGGGAAGTATACAAAGTCTATAATTATATTTCAACAGTTGTTGCATTTAAGGTCCTTATTAAGATTTGTATTAGATGATTATAGGCCCAATTTTTATATGTACTTACCCCCATAGACTGGGTCATATTTGTTCAGGAATCTAATTCATCTACATATATCAGAAAGTCTTGTTGCAGATAGCGTTCACTTAATTCAGTTTATTGTAAGAAAAACCCTGGTTTTGTGTTTAAATATATTTTATTTTAGTAGTTTTATATTCCCTAAGGTTGAGACTTATTGAGGCATTAGAGGTTTTTATGTGTTTCTTTGGCAGTAGATATGCATTCTGAATCTGACTGATTGCATTGTACTATTAAGTTACCAAAACATAATTTTAATGATAATATTGGCTAAGATTATATTAAATAACTGCTGCTAGTAACACATATTGCATAATTGGTCCATGCTGGTTCATTTTTACCTTGTAATAGATTTCACTGTTAGATTTGTACCAATAGGGTTAGAAACTAAGCAAAATAGTAGATTTTATTTCATATTGTATCAGATAGTGTGTTTTGTGTATAATTAAGTTGTATATCACTTGTTAGTATCTTGTTTAATGTGTAATAAATCTGTATATATATTTTCAAACTGAATCCTCTTTACTCCACAAATATAATTTGCTGTGTTAAAAAATATATCACCTGATTAGAACTAATGAGAAATATTACAAATATATGGGAGATTACCGATGAGACAATAGAAAATTATTTTGTAACCTTTATATATATAAATACTAACACGTTGGAGGTTACTGCCGAGATAGTCATAATTAATATTGTAATCTAAAATATATAACATATAAATTACAAATTATAGCTATATGAAACCCAAACATTTTATTTTGTGATTCAGATAGAGCATACCATTTTTAAAATGTTTCCAATTTA
This sequence comes from Bombina bombina, assembly GCF_027579735.1. Taxonomy (NCBI): domain Eukaryota; kingdom Metazoa; phylum Chordata; class Amphibia; order Anura; family Bombinatoridae; genus Bombina; species Bombina bombina. Next base: position 872,920,408 of record NC_069499.1, on the reverse strand, counting down.
GTTATATTATCAAATTTGCTTTATTTCCATGATATCCTGTGTTGAAGAGATATCTGGGTAGGAAAATGGATATCATTCTTGCAAAACTGCTGCCATATAGTACCCCAGAAATGGTCCGTCTCCTGCTTTTCAGCAAAAGATTCAAAGAGAAAGGAGATAAATTTGATAATAGAAGTAAATTAGAAATAATAATTTAATCATCTGCTGCCAAAAAATTTAAATGTTTGTGGATGATTTTGCATATTTGATAATATTGTTCAGAATATTCTGATGTATAAAGGTGACATCTGTGAAACTATCTTTCTTCTTTCTATTTTTATTTGTAATGTAATTCATGGCAGCCACTTCATTGTATGCCCTTTGAGGTTTATAACCTCTCTCTGTTAGCCTCCTCGACAACATTCCTGCCTGTTGTTTAATATCTTTTTGATTAGTACAATTACACTTCAACCTGATGACTTCACCCTTTGAAACACCATAGAATACAAGTCTAGGATTGCAACTCTTAGCATGTAATAAGGAGTTACCCAATATAGGTTTCCTATATACTGCAGTTTCAATTAAATTTTTTGTTAAAGGGAAATATCCAAAAACTCAATCTGCTGTTGATGATAATGATAGGTAAATTTAAGTCATCATTGTTGTTTATCGAGTTCACAAAACCATGTCTAATGGACCACTCCATATCAAAGTCAAATTATCTACGAAGCATTTGTAGAAATTGTTGAAATTCTTGAAGGGGATCAATTGTCCAAAGCTGTGTGACAGCTCCCACCAACCCATATATAGGTTGTCATAAGAGGTGGAAAACTTGCCCCCCATAGCTTTCCCACAATTTTTGTAGATAATGAACACCTTCAAATTGAGAAAGAATTGTGAGTAAAAAGAAACTGCATTACTCTGAGGATACATTGCTGGAAATCTTGGTGTAGTACTTTTTGAAATTCCAAAAGTACTTTGTTGCTTGCAATTCCTTGTCATGGGGAATGGATGTATATAAAACAACTACATCAAGGGTTAACCAACCAAACTGCTGTTGCCAAGAAATCTCAGAAACCAGATTCAAAAGATGTTTTGTATCACTTAAATAGCTATGCAAAGTAACAACAAATGCTTGCTATATATCATGAAGCCACTAGACAGATGTTCCAATAATGATACACTGCCTGAGTAAAGAGTGCCGTTAGCACTTTAAAACACATTGCAGATTATATTCAAGTTTTAAATATACTTTTTTGCTCCAATAAATAGTCCTCTATGCATAAAGGTTATTTTGGTTTTTATCTAAGACTGTGAGTGTGTTTTTTTACTTTTATTCTAACTGTGGATCTGGTACCTGTTTGCCTGAATGAGATAGATGGTGGGCTCATATTAACCCAGCTGGTCTGACTTGCACTGCATTATAGTGCGCCACTTTTGTGAGTATATTCTCTGGAGGGTTTTGGGGAATTTTCTCTATTTTGTAGTGATTTCATGCACTATTAGGAGTACCTTTCCCCGTCCCTCTCTGTATCTTACTTTGCAGCAACCTTTGGTATATCCACGAATTTGATTGAGCCAGCTGGTGGGCTCTGATCTATCAAGCCTGCCTGACTTGCACTGCCATATAGTGTGCCACTTTTGTGAGTATCATTCTGTAGAGTGATGTATTGATACATTTTGCAACAATGGTTGTGATCTTCTGCACCATTGGAGCGCCTTTTTCTGATTTTTCATGTTTGCAATTTCTCCACTTTGTTTTAAGAAGAGCTGATCCTGGTGTATTTCCCTACAACTATCGACAGAAGCCTCTAGAGGGCGCCTTTGTCCTGAGGGACCATGTTTAATGGACTTTATTTGGTGATTTTTTGATTCCAATAATAAACCTATCCCACTTATCACAGTTCGTCATTTTACTTACAGCAGGGATTTATGTTATTACCCTAAATGGTAGGTAGCCTTATTGAAGTAATTGTACTAAGAGGGTATTAAAGCAGACATGGGTTTACCAATGCAGTTTTTTTTATCAGCCCAGAAAGTGTTACATGGCATTTTCATAATCATGTAAATAAGTTTGAAGACTCCATTGTGTTTAGCTCTTTTGTCTACATGGATCTGGGTGTAACTTAGTTATGCTTGCTCTAGTGTAACATTGGGGGGTCGATCCCATAAAAATCGGCCAGCGACGCCAATATTTGCGCGGGTTTGGTATCCTATATACGGCGTAACCTAGAAGTTACGCGCGTATATTTCTGCCGTCGCCCGTAGTTTTTTGGGCTATAGGCAGGTATACCAAACCCGCGCAGTTTGGTATCCAATATGTAGCGTAAGGACTTACGTGGTGAAAATGGAGAAAAAATGGAGAAAACTTACTCCATTTTCACCTCGCCACAAAAAGCAGCCGTAAGAAGCCTTACGCTGACTATTGGAGCCCCGTAACTCCCTAAACTGGCAGCTAAAATAAACCTAGCACCTAACGCATGCGCAATGTCTATCTCCCTGTCAACCGCGATCTGCTAAAATAAACCTAACACCTAACGCATGCGCAAAGTCTATCTACCTGTCAACCGCGATCCCCCCCCCCCCGAAATCCCTAATAAAGTTATTAACCCCTAAGCCGCCGCTCCCGGACCCCGCCGCCATCTACATAAACTAACCCCCTACTGTGAGCCCCTAAAACCGCCGCCATCTACCTTATCTATCCCCTAATTAGAACCCCTTACACCGCTGTCATCTACCTTATCTATCCCCTAATCTGACCCCTTACACCGCCGCCACCTATATAAAAATAATTAACCCCTAATCTAATCCCCCTATACCGCCGCCAGCTATATTAATATTATTAACCCCTAATGTAAGCCCCTTACACCGCCGCCATCTCTATTAAAATGATTAACCCCTTATTTAATCTACCTACCCCGCCGCCAGCTATATTATCTATATTAACCCTAAGTATATTATAGTTAATATAGGTATTACATTATATATATTAACTATATTAACCCTAATTATATTAGGGTTAATATAGTTAATATAGTTACTATAGTATTTATATTAACTATATTAACTCTATCTAACCCTAACACCCCTAACTAAATTTATATTAAATTAATCTAATTCATTTATAAACTAAAATATTCCTATTTAAATCTAAATACTTACCTATAAAATAAACACTAAGATAGCTACAATATAATTAATAATTACATTGTAGCTATGTTAGGGTTAATATTTATTTTACAGGTAAATTGTTAATTATTTTAACTAGGTATAATAGCTATTAAATAGTTATTAACTATTTAATATCTACCTAGTTAAAATAATTACCCAATTACCTGTAAAATAAATCCTAACCTAAGTTACAAATACACCTACACTATCAATAAATTAAATAAACTACAAACATCTATCTAAAAATACAATTAAATTAACTAAACTAAATTACAAAAACAAACAAACACTAAATTACAAAAAATAAAAAAAGATTACAAGATTTTTAAGCTAATTACACCTATTCTAAGCCCCCTAATAAAATAATAAACCCCCAAAATAAAAACAATTCCCTGCCCTATTCTAAATTAAACAAATTTCAAAGCTCTTTACCTTACCAGCCCTTAAAAGGGCCTTTTGTGGGGCATGCCCCAAATAATTCAGCTCTTTTGCATACAAATACAATACCCCCCCCCATTACAACCCACCACCCACATACCCCTATTCTAAAACCACCCAAACCCCCCTTAAAAAAGCCTAACACTACCCCCCTGAAGATCTCCCTACCTTGTCTTCACCACACCGGGCCGAACTCCTGATCCGATCCGGGCGATGTCTTCCTCCAAGCGGCAAAGAAGAATTCTTCCTCCGGCGATGTCTTCCTCCAAGCGGCAAAGAAGAATTCTTCCTCCGGCGACGTCTTCCTCCAAGCGGCAGCAAAGTCTTCATTCTTCCGGCGGCATCTTCAATCTTCTTTCTTCGCTCCGCCGCCGCGGAGCATCCATCCCAGCCGACTACTGAACTTGGAATGAGGTACCTTTAAATGACGTCATCCAAGATGGCGTCCGCCGAATTCCGATTGGCTGATAGGATTCTATCAGCCAATCGGAATTAAGTTAAAAAAATCTGATTGGCTGATTGAATCAGCCAATCAGATTCAAGTTCAATCCGATTGGCTGATCCAATCAGCCAATCAGATTGAGCTTGCATTCTATTGGCTGTTCCGGATCGGATCAGGAGTTCGGCCCGGTGTGGTGAAGACAAGGTAGGGAGATCTTCAGGGGGGTAGTGTTAGGCTTTTTTAAGGGGGGTTTGGGTGGTTTTAGAATAGGGGTATGTGGGTGGTGGGTTGTAATGGGGGGGGGGTATTGTATTTGTATGCAAAAGAGCTGAATTCTTTGGGGCATGCCCCACAAAAGGCCCTTTTAAGGGCTGGTAAGGTAAAGAGCTTTGAAATTTGTTTAATTTAGAATAGGGCAGGGAATTTTTTTTATTTTGGGGGTTTATTATTTTATTAGGGGGCTTAGAATAGGTGTAATTAGCTTAAAAATCTTGTAATCTTTTTTTATTTTTTGTAATTTAGTGTTTGTTTTTTTTTGTAATTTAGTTTAGTTAATTTAATTGTATTTTTAGATAGATGTTTGTAGTTTATTTAATTTATTGATAGTGTAGGTGTATTTGTAACTTAGGTTAGGATTTATTTTACAGGTAATTGGGTAATTATTTTAACTAGGTAGATATTAAATAGTTAATAACTATTTAATAGCTATTATACCTAGTTAAAATAATTAACAATTTACCTGTAAAATAAATATTAACCCTAACATAGCTACAATGTAATTATTAATTATATTGTAGCTATCTTAGTGTTTATTTTATAGGTAAGTATTTAGATTTAAATAGGAATATTTAGTTTATAAATTAATTAGATTAATTTAATATAAATTTAGTTAGGGGTGTTAGGGTTAGATAGAGTTAATATAGTTAATATAAATACTATAGTTACTATATTAACTATATTAACCCTAATATAATTAGGGTTAATATAGTTAATATATATAATGTAATACCTATATTAACTATAATATACTTAGGGTTAACATAGATAATATAGCTGGCGGCGGGGTAGGTAGATTAAATTAGGGGTTAATCATTTTAATAGAGATGGCGGCGGTGTAAGGGGCTTACATTGGGGGTTAATAATTTTAATATAGATGGCGGCGGTGTTAGGGGCTCACTTTAGGGGGTTATAGATATAATATAGCTGGCGGCGGGGTACGGGAGCGGCGGTTTAGGGGTTAATAACTTTATTAGGTTGCGGCGGGGTACGGGAGCGGCGGTTTAGGGGTTAATAGCTTTTTTATTGTTAGGATAGTGAGGGGGGATAGCGGATAGAGGGTTAGACAGTGCGGGCTATGTTAGGGAGGCGTGTTAGACTTGTCGGGCTATGTTAGGGAGGCGTGTTAGACAGTGCGGGTGTTTTAGACTTTAGTCAGGTTTTATAGGCGCCGGCAGTTTCTAACGTGCCGCAAGTCACTGGCGACGCCAGAAATTTGTACTTACGCAGATTTCTGGACATCGCTGGTTTGTCAGACTTACGGCACGTTAGCATCTGACGGCGACTTATATGGGATAGCTCGAGTTGCGAGCTAAAACTGCGGGCGACGCCGGTTCCCTCCCTTGCGCCGCAAACTGCGATCTATATCGGATCGCGCCCCATAAATTTAAAAACAATGAAGTGTAAAACAATGAAGTGTCAGTAGCTTTGGGACTTCAGAAACCTTCTAATATTGTTTGTTGCAATTTATAAACATAAGAATTACTTACATTTTGTTTCTTACAATCTAAGATGTTCATTACATAAAATATAATGGGCCAGAATTATCCTTAACAGTTATGCACAAGCAAAAAGGGGTTTATTACAGCTGTTTGTGCATTTCAGGCTTAGCACTCATTTTACAAATTAAAAGTAAACGTGAGCCCAATCTCGATTTACACTAGAATGATTACCACATCCTCAGAGCTCTGGTTAGCTGTTTCACAAAACAAAAAGGTGTCACAAAACACATCACAAATACATCACAAAGTACAGTTACACTCATAATTACACCATCTAATAAAAAATATTGGAAAAAAATATTGCACAAAAAAGTTATAAGAGCTCAAAAATATGAGGGGGCATATTTATCAAGCTCCGTATTGAGCTTGAAGCCCAGAAACACAAGTTATGAAGCAGCGGTCTAAAGACCGCTGCTCCATAACCTGTCCGTCTGCTCTGAGGCGGGGGACAGACATCGCCGGAAATCAACCCAATCCAATACGATCAGGTTGATTGACACCCCCTGCTGGTGGCCGATGGCCGCAAATCTGCAGGGGGCGGCGTTGCACCAGCAGTTCACCAGAACTGCTGGTGCAATGATAAATGCTGACATCGTATGCTGTCGACATTTATCGATGTGCAGCAGTATGTATATATATATATATATATATATATATATATATATATATATATGTACATGTGTATTTATGTTTTTATATGTGTATATATGTATTTACAGACATATTAACACATATAAACAGATAAATACATATGTACAAATATATAGACATATATATCAGTGTATTGGAGACCTTTGCAATCAAGTATATGAAAACATGTAAAAGCATATTTATACAATCTACATTTTTAATAAAGTGTTATACAGCGATTTTACTGTAAATATTTCACATTCCAGCAGAATATGTTGTATGTATTTATAAATAGATATTCCTAAATATCTGTATATATCTACTCCTATATATAATCATGTCTATATATATATATATATATATATATATATAGACATTAGCTATGAAGCAGCTTTCAAATGAACACGATCTAGCAGGCACTTCCCTATTATCTTCCTGTCCAGCTGCTTGAGGTGAGGGTGCCTAACTGTCTATTAACCACTCCAGATTGAAATGAATAGAATAGGTGCAGACCCAATATTATCTAACATGCTAACAATAGAGAGAACTGTTTGCAGAAAAATGCAAGTAAAAAAATGTTTTTGTTCATTAAACTTAGTTTGATGATACAGTCTGTTGTGTGATTATTAAGTTAGGTTTATAATGCTGTTTAGCAATTAAAGTTTTCATTTCAAAGCTTTAAAAATAATGTATTAGGTGTTAAAACAGTAATGCAAAAGTCATAATCTAGGTGATATTCTTTTAAAATTAAAAAGATCTACATGTTACCATAAGAGCCCTAAAAGATTTAACCCCTTCACCACCTGAAGAGATTAAACAGTCTCAGTCACAAATTGCAGTGCCTGCTTCATGCCCACATCAATCCTAAATAAGGATTTACTTGTCCCATAATGATTTTCAGTTATGCAGGGTCAATGTATTAAAGTGTATATTCTCCCCACCTGGAAGCAAAAGCACTTACCTGCTACATCAGCTGTCCGGCATGTAGACAGCTCACTAGGTATGAAAGTACACAGTTACTCACCGAGACCTGTGAAAGAGAAAGGACAGAGTCACCTACTCTGACTTTCTATACCAGGGTAGCAACATGTTAGGAAAAACACAGTAAGGCCCACCTTACAAATTCATAACTGCTTGAAAGCCACCACTACCTTTACTAAAGAGATTGACGTGGAATACAGCTAGACCCATAAACTTGCTTGTAGAAAAATCCAGTTTTCCTTCAGATACCAAAACTTCACCTCCTCCATGTGATGAAGGCAAAGAGAATGACTGGGGTTTGTGGGAAGGGGAGTGATACTTAACAACTTGGCTGCGGAGCTCTTTGCCTCCCTCTGCTGGCCAGGAGTGATATTCCCAACATTAATTGATGATTCCATGGACTCACCATATCTTAGGAAAGAAATGGACTGCACTCTCAAACCAAGTGCACATCCCAAGACCCTGCAAAATTCACAGCCCTGGATACTCACAGACAGCTGTGCAGCATTCAGTGACTTGGACAGTTTGTTTTAGTGCTGTGACTAACTCTTACATTTTACTTTTAATCTATCTGTGTGCTTGCAAGAGAGTGCCAGACTTTTTATGTGTTGTGCTAATATTTTTGTTTTATAATTGTTTTCTTTGGGATAACTGCCTGAGTCACTGAAAGCTATGCAGCTGTCTGTGAGAAAATGGGATGTGTCCAAAAAAAAAAAAAACAGAGCTCAAACTGCATGATAAAGTTAAAATACCAAACTTTATTATTGAAGGAACATACCCATAGTAAAAAGGAGAATCAGACCACTAATGACATCAGCACATAAAACGCTAACTCTTTTCCACATGTCCCATTTTTCTCAAAGTGGATTACTGGGATACTCCTTCCCCAAAAACTTTTTTCAGAATTACATTATATTACTTTGAATTCAATAATAATGCAAAATTAATGTTATTTAGGCACCCTACACCCCAATTGCATCCATTAACTACCCCTTTAAATTGTAGCTTTCCAGTCCCAGCTGTTGCAGCCCACTGGAAAATCTCCTTGTATCCTGGTAGGCCAATCTGGCCCTGCTTGTTTCAAAATCGATGCCGTACTCATAGCCCTGAAACACAACATTAAAATCACTCTTTAAAAAGATTAAATCTCCCTTCATTGGTGAGATGCTTTGTGATGTCACTAAACCATTTAGAGTTATAACTCACATATAGTAAATGTGCGTGTATATTTTGAAAAGAACATATTGCAATACAATTAAAAAAATTATGTGATGTAAAAAGATGAGACAAAGATAAATCATTTCAGAACTTTTTCCACCTTTAATGTGACCTATAAACTGTACAACTCAATTGAAAAACAAACTGAAATCTTTTAGGTAAAGGGAAATAAAAATAAAAAAATAAAATAATATGGTTGCAAAAGTGTGAACATCCTTAAACTAATACTTTATTGAAGCACCTTTTGTTTTTATTACAGCACTCAGTCTTTTTGGGTATGATTTTTTCAGCATGGCACATCTTGACTTGGTAAGATTTGCCCACTCTTCTTTGCAAAAACACTCTAAATCTGTCAGATTGCGAGGGCATCTCCTGTGCACAGCCCTTTTCAGATCACCCCACAGATTTTGAATTGGATTCAGGTCTGGACTCTGGCTGGCCCATCCCAAAACTTTAATCTTCTTTTGGTGAAGCCATTCCTTTGTTGATTTGGATGTATGCTTTGGGCCGTTGTCATGCTGAAAGATGAAGTTCCTCTTCATGTTCAGCTTTCTAGCAGAAGCCTGAAGGTTTTGTGCCAATATTGTCTGGTATTTGGAACTGTTCATTATTCCCTCTACCTTCCTTGACTAAGGCCACAGTTCTAGCTGAAGAAAAAACTGCCCCAAAGCATGATGCTGACACCACCATGCTTCAATGTGGGTATGGTGTTCTTTTGGTGATATTAAGGGTTGTTTTTGCGCCGAACGTATCTTTTGGAATTATGGCCAAAAAGTTCAATTTTGGTTTCATCAGACCAGAACACCTTTTGCAACATGCTTTTGGGAAACCTCAGATGTGTTTTTGCAAAATTTAGCCGGGCTTGGATGTTTTTTTTTGTAAGAAAAGGCTTCCGTCTTGCCACTCTATGCCATAGCCCAGACATATGAAGAATACGGGCGATTGTTGTCACATGTACCACACAGCCAGTACTTGCCAGATATTCCTGCAGCTCCTTTATTGTTGCTGTAGACCTCTTGGCAGCCTCCCAGACCAGTTTTCTTCTCGTCTTTTCATCAATTTTGAAGGGACATTCAGTTCTTGGCAATGTCATTGTTGCACCATATTTTTTTCACTTGATGATGACTGTCTTCACTGTGTTCCATGGTATATTTAATGCCTTGTAAAATCTTTTGTACCCTTCTCCTGACTGATACCTTTTAACAATGAGATCCCTCTGATGCTTTAGAAGCTCTCTGCGGACCATGGCTTTTGCTGTAGGATGCGACTAACAAAATGTCAGGAAAGACCTACTAGAACAGCTGAACTTTATTTGGGGTTGATCAGAGGCACTTTAAATGATGACAGGTGTGTACTGACTCCTATTTAACATTATTTTGAATGTGATTGCTTAATTCTGAACACAGCTACATCCCTAGTTATAAAAGGGTGTTCACACTTATGTAACCATATTATTATATTTTTTTATTTTTATTTCCCTTTACCTAAAAGATTTCAGTTTGTTTTTCAATTGAGTTCTACAGTTTATAGGTCACATTAAAGGTGGAAAAAGTTCTGAAATGATTTATCTTTGTCTCATTTTTTTACATCACAGAAACCTGACATTTTAACAGGGGTGTGTAGACTTTTTATATCCACTTGTGTGTATATATATATATATATATATATATATATATATATATATATATACAGGTGGCCTTCGGTTTACGCTGGTTCAATTAGCGCTGTTTCAGAATAACAACCTTTTATTCAGTCATGTGACTGCTATTGAAAAACATTAAAAAGCAGTGCACTTATTAAAATAGCCAGTAGGTGGAGCTGTCTGCTTGTGTTGCAGCAAAGTTATGCAAGCTTAGCAGACTTAAATTAATCTGTGTACACAGAACATACCTTACCTATAGAGCAATAAGGTCTATCAGCCACTTCCCTATTATCTTCCTGCCCAGCTGCTTGAGGTGAGGGTGCCTAACTGTCTATTAATCACTCCAGATTGGAATGCATAGAATAGAATAGGTGCAGACCCAATATTATCTAACATGCTAACAATGCAGAGAACTGTAGAAAAATGCAAGTAAAAAATGTTTTTGTTCATTAAACTTAGTTTGATCATGCAGTCTGTTGTGTGATTATTTAATTAGGTTTCTAATGTTGTTTAGAATATAGAGTCTTCATTTCAAAGCTTTAAAAATAATGTATTAGGTGTTACTTATGTCAATTTTGAGAGGGGCCTGAAACCTCCCTCACTTCCCATTGACTTACATTATAAACTGGGTTTCAATTCACAATGGTTTCGATTTACAACCATTCCTTCTGGAACCTCACCCCGGCATAAACTGAGGGCTACCTATATTCAGTAAAGATGGCTTTCACTCACTGGATTTTTAAAATCATGTCTTTCTTCCAGTCAACATTTTTTGGGGTCTTCACCCCTTCCTCAGAAAGAATGTGAGTGAATACGGTTTTACGCTGAAATGGCCATTTTTTCAGCGTTAAAACCGTAACGCAAAACTCGTAATCTAGGTGATGTTCTTTAAAATTAAAAATATCTACATGTTACCATAAAAGCCATAAAAGATTTAACCCCTTCACCACCTGAAGAGATTAAACAGTCTCAGTCACAAATTGCAGTGCCTGCTTCATGCCCACATCAATCCTAAATAAGGATTACCTTGTCTTATAATGATTTTCAGTTATGCAGGGTCAATTTATTAAAGTGCATATTCTCTCCACCTGGAAGCAAAAGCACTTACCTGCTAAATCAGCTGTCTGGCATGTAGACAGCTCACTAGGTATGCAAGGACACAGTTCCTCACAGAGACCTGTAGAAGGGAAAGGAGAGAGTCAGCTACTCTGACTTTCTATACCAGGGTAGCAAAATGTTAGGAAAAACACAGTAAGGCCCACCTTACAAGTTCCTAACTGCTTGAAAGCCACCACTACCTTCACTAAAGAGATGGACGTGGAATACAGCTAGACCCATAAACTTGCTTGTAGAAAAATCCAGTTTTCCTTCAGACACCAAAACTTCACCTCCTTCATGTAATGAAGGCAAAGAGAATGACTGAGGTTTGTGGGAAGGGGAGTGATACTTAACAGCTTGGCTGTGGTGCTCTTTGCCTTCTCCTGCTGGCCAGGAGTGATATTCCCAACAGTAATTAATGATTCCATGGACTCACTATATCTTAGGAAAGAAATGGACTGCACTCTCAAACCAAGTGCACATCCCAAGACCCTGCAAAATGCACAGCCCTGGATAGTCACAGACAGCTGTGCAGCATTCAGTGACTTGGACAGTTTGTTTTAGTGCTGTGACTAACTCTTAGATTTTGCTTTTAATCTAACTGTGTGCTTGCAAGAGAGTGCCAAACTTTTTATGTGTTGTGCTAATATTTTTGTTTTATAATTGTTTTCTTTGGGATAACTGCCTGAGTCACTGAAAGCTATGCAGCTGTCTGTGAGAAAATGGGATGTGTCCAAAATATTGAAAACAGTGCTCAAACTGCATGATAAAGTTAAAATACCAAACTTTATTATTGAAGGAACATACCCATAGTAAAAAGAAGAATCAGACCACTAATGACATCAGCAGATAAAATGCTAACTCTTTTCCACATGTCCCATTTTTCTCAAAGTGGATTAGTGGGATACTCCTTCCCCAATATTTTTTTCAGAATTACATTATATTACTTTGAATTCAATAATAATGCAAGATTAATGTTATTTAGGCACCCTACACCCCAATTGCATCCATTAATCACCCCTTAAAATTGTAGCTTTCCCGTCCCAGCTGTTGCAGCCCACTGGAAAATCTCCTTGTATCTTGGTAGGCCAATCTGGCCCTGCTCGTTTCAGCATCGATGCCGTACTCATAGCCCTGAAACACAACATTAAAATCACTCTTTAAAAAGGTTAAATCTCGCCTCATTGGTGAGATGCTTTGTGATGTCACTAAACCATTTAAAGGGATAACTCACATATAGTAAACGTGCGTGTATATTCTGAAAAGAACATATTGCAATACAATTATGTGAAAGATTAATAAATATACAGGTGGCCCTCGGTTTACGCCGGTTCAATTTGCGTAGTTTCAGAATTACAACCTTTTTTTCAGTCATGTGACTGATATTGAAAAGCATTAAAAAGCAGTGCACCATTAAAATAGTCAGTAGGTGGAGCTGTCTGCTTGTGTTGCAGCAAAGTTATGCAAGCTTAGCAGACTTATATAAATCTGTGTACACAGAACAGACCTTAGCTATAGAGCAACAAAATCTAGCAGCCACTTCCCTATTATCTTCCTGCCCAGTTGCTTGAGGTGAGGGTGCCTAACTGCCTATTAATCACTCCAGATTGAAATGCATAGAATAGGTGCAGATCCAATATTATCTAACATGCTAACAATGCAGAGAGCTGTTTGCAGAAAAATGCAAGTAAAGTTTGATGATACAGTCTGTTGTGTGATTACTTAATTAGGTTTATAATGCTGTTTAGCATTTAAAGTCTTCATTTCAAAGCTTTAAGAATAATGTATTAGGTGTTACTTATGTCAATTTTGAGAGGGGCCTGAAACCTCCCTCACTTCCCATTGACTTACATTATAAACTGGGTTTCAATTTACAATGGTTTTGATTTACAACCATTCCTTCTGGAACCTCACCCCGGCGTAAACTGAGGGCTACCTATATTCAGTAAAGATGACTTGCAATCACATGATTTTTAAATAATGGCTTTCTTCCATTCAAAATTTTTTGGTGTCGGGGCGGAGCTAGCCTTGCAACAGCATGGTCGCACATCTCTTAACCTCTACATAGATTCTACTTTTATACATACAAATGACTACCCAGCTGATTATACAACACTTCAAAAACGAGACTGGAGTCTAAAGATGAAAACTGAGCTATGTGCTTTGCTGGCAAGCCGTCCGGAGCTGAAGCTACTTGAAAGCAGCCATCTTCCTCTCCTCGTGGCATAGTCCAACCGTCTCACCAAAACTTCTGTGGAGTGACATCCACCTCTATTCTCCCTCCCACTAAAATGGATCCCAAGATCATGCTCATAGACATGGAGGGGTTTAGTGATAAGCTGGATACAGTCTTCAAAGACCTGAAGCAAGACCTCCTCAGAATAATAGCAAGATATACCCCCTTTCCATACCTTACTAACGAGCAGCAAGAGGAGCCGGAAAAAGTCTATCTATAGCGAGAATCAGACCCGGAGAGTGCAGCAGTCAAAAACCTCTCATCTGCGGAAGAGTGAGCCGTCGGTGGAACACATGATTGGGGCCGAGCGTGAGCCACAAGGAGTTGCTGCGGACTTGTAATCAACTTCCGTAGAAGCTGATACCGGGTATGATCCCCCTATTACGCGATCTGCGCTTGGGAAGCAGGGAAGCAGCGAGAAGTTGCTGGAGGAGAGTATGCTTAAAGCAGAGGCTGGCAAAGATCTAGAGAGAGACTTTGATATGGGAACTAGCTTGACCCTAAGAAGACCGCCAGTCATGCTATTTAATAGAGGTAGTGCAGCCATGGAGATCAGTTGGACTCCTTGTTTGGCCCTGAAACAGACAAGGGATGGGTGCCTGGATGACGGAAATTTCCTCCTCTGGAGTGACGAGGGATGTCAGATTGCAGAGACTTTCCAACACAGAAATTAACCCTTTCCTTAGAAATAGCTCTACAATGTTTTGGACTGAAGCTCCAACCTTAGAGATATGTATAATAGTCTTTCCAGAGGGGCCTGCATATGCTGTATGTACAGCACAAAAACCTGGGATAGGATAAGTTCCCTGATTAAAGGCTAGGTTATACAGCTATGGTCCACACAAAGTGTCACAGAATGGATTCTTGCTGGTTAGAGACGTTTTCACTAAAGTATTTTTTTTTGTTCCCTTTTTTTTTCTCCCCTCAGTTACCAACCCTAAAATTATATTTAGTTTCTTGCAATAGTTTACATTTGAGGTAGTTAAAGCCCTTGTTTGTAGATCAAATGATATTTACAAATTTGCGTTTTCTCTATTATATGCGTAAGATGTAGGTATATATGGTTAAATAGTAGGGGACTTGTATGCTTCTATCAGCAATTGGTCAATATAGGGCTGTGCCTGAGACTGAGAATGTTACACCCTTTATTTTCTATTTTCCCACCTTCATAGCCAAAATATTGAGCTAACTGCTAAGTCGCACAACATTTTAGAGTCATGTGATTACCCTTATCTTATCTGCTTGTTTGCCATTCATATCCCGGCCAATAATTTAGACTACTACAAGCTGCAGTCATATATCTCATATTTTAGATAAATGATAATAGTCCCATATACCCTTAATAATCCTAAGGTTCTCTAATGTGAACTCACTGGAACTTTTCTAGCCCACTATTTCCATAATTCAACAGTCGTTTCTGTAGTCCAAAAGCGGTCTCTATATAAATATCATCTACGATGATACTAATGTATTCTACACAGCACAGGTCAGTGTCCTATATTACCTTCCCTAGATATTTAGCTTTTTTGGGACACAGGTATGCTACGCTGGTATACCTAGGTCCTGTGATACTTCCTTTGGTTATATGGTTCCTATGACACTTATATACCACACTATACTAGTGTGATTGAGCTGTATATTGCTTGTCCTAGATATTTTCTTTTCATGACTGTCATGCATTACTTTGTGTTAATGTGCCTGTGAATTACATTGCCTCCCCCAGAGATTGGCATAGCACATGTACATCACTCTATACTGTTATGTCTATATTACATTATCTCTTGTAACTATCTGGCTCTCATGACACATGTATGTGACATCGCACAAATATATTCGTATTTTACTTGTATATTCAGGAATGTTAAACCTTTGTTTCTTAATTGTATGCTTATATGACCACAATCTTAAACCAACTACATGCATGACCAAAGATGTACAGAGATGCCTCTTCCGTATGGAATTGTACTCCTGATGATCTTTTGGATTAATTATTACATCATGGATATATGGTTTTAGGAGGGTCTTTATATCTGTACACTGACCAGTACACACTCTTTAATCATTTCCCACCAGTGTGGAATTCTCTTAAAATATTACCTACCCGAGTTCCACGTGCATATATCTATCCTCACCCTACCCTATCCTCCTATAGCTACCTAGATCCGATAATATTGTTAAAATTTATAGAGCAACCACTCATACGCTTACCCCCCCTATACATAATCTCTTCAGGTGGTTCTATATGCTCTATACTAAATATGTTTCATACTCAATATACTTAGCGACCCAAAAGCTCCCCCAGATTACCATTCTAACAGACTCCGCCCCCTCCCTCTCCTCTTTCCAATTTGGAGCGGCGTTTGCCCGCTGAATTTCCCCCCAAAAAAGAAACCCATCATAGTAATCCCCATTATACTCCAATTTATCTTGAATAACTAAATCACTCTATGCTTCCCATAGTAATTTGGGGACCACCCTTATCCTTACCGAATCATGGGTTATAAAAAGAGGTCCCATTATTATATGCTCCAGTTACTCTCCTCTTCTATATACAAGTCTTTTCTACCCGTTCTCAATCCGGTATATCATACTTCTTATGATCCACATGTCGGACATGCTTTTATATCCTCTCTCAGAAATTATACTCCCATTGGTGAATTTGTTACCCTATTTGCAGTAAGACTTTATTCACATATATCTAGTAGACATAGTATTTATATTTGTAATAATACTACCTTGATATCTTTCACCAACCCTATCGCGATCCGATATACAGCGCAGGTTTCGGCGCAAGCATGGAAACCTGCGCCGCCTGTAGTTTCAGCGCGCAACTCGAGCTATCTCATATACGGCTCGTTCAGATGCTAAAGTGCCGTAAGTCTGACAAACCAGCGATGTCCAGAAATCTACGTAAGTACAAATTTCTGGAGTCGCCAGTGACTTACGGCACTTTAGAAACTGCTGCCGCATAAAAAACCTGACTAAGTTATTAAATCACCTGTACTATCTAACACGCCTCCCAAACATAGCTCGACACGTATACCCCTCTATCCGCAATCCCCCCTCTCACTCCTAACAATAAATATATTAACCCCTAAACCGCCGCTCCCGGACCCGCCGCCAGCTACATTATCTATATTACCCCCTAATATGAGCCCCCTACACCGCCGCTACCTATTTTAACTATATTACCCCCTAATGTGAGCCCCCTACCCCGCCGCCACCTACATTAACTATGTTACCCCCTAATATGATCCCCCTACACCGCCGCCACCTATTTAAACTATATTACCCCCTAATATGATCCCCCTACACCGCCGCCACCTATTTAAACTATATTAACCCCTAATGTGAGCCCCCTACACCGCCGCCACCTATATTAAAATTATTAACCCCTAATCTAATCCCCCTATACCGCCGCCACCTATATTAAATTAATTAACCCCTAATCTAATCCCCCTATACCGCCGCCACCTATATTAAATTAATTAACCCCTAATCTAATCCCCCTATACTGCCGCCACCTATATTAAATTATTTAACCCCCAAAAAATACTAAAATTTCCCTACCACTAAACCTAAGTCTAACCCTACAAATAGCCCTGAAAAGGGCTTTTTGCGTGGCATTGCCCCAAAGTAACCAGCTCTATTGCCAGCCCTTAAACGGGCTTTTTGCGGGGCATTGTCACAAAGTAATCAGCTCTTTTGCCTGTAATCTAAATCCCCCTACACCGCCTCCACCTATAATAAATTTATTACCCCCTAATCTAATCCCCCTACACCGCCGCCACCTATATTAAAATTATTAACCCCTAATCTAATCCCCCTATACCGCCGCCACCTATATTAACTATATTAACCCTAATTATATTAGGGTTAATATAGTTAATATAGTTATTATATTATATATATTAACTATATTAACCCTATCTAACTCTAACACCCCTAACTTAATTATTATTAAAATAAATCTAAATAATATTAATAATATTAACTAAATTATTCCTATTTAAAACTAAATACTTACCTATAAAATAAACCCTAAGATAGCTACAATATAATTAATAATTACATTGTAGCTATTTTAGGGTTTATATTTATTTTACAGGTAACTTGGTATTTATTTTAACTAGGTACAATAGCTATTAAATAGTTAATAACTATTTAATACCTACCTAGTTAAAATAATTACCAATTTACCTGTAAAATAAATCCTAACCTAAGTTACAAATACACCTATACTATCAATAAATTAAATAAACTACAAATATCTAAACTAAAATACAATTAAATACACTAAACTAAATTACATAAAAAACAAACACTAAATTACAAAAAATAAAAAAAGATTACAAGATTTTTAGGCTAATTACAACTATTCTAAGCCCCCTAATAAAATAACAAAGCCCCCCAAAATATTTTTTTTCCCAACCCTAATCTAAATTACAAAATTAAACAGCTCTATTACCAGCCCTTAAAAGGGCCTTTTGTGGGGCATTGCCCCAAAGTAATCAGCTCTTTTGCCTGTAAAAAAACAACAACCCCCCCATTACAACCCACCACCCACATACCCCTACTCTAACCCACCCAATCCCCCCTTAAAAAACCTAAGTCTAACCCCCAAGTGCACCTTACCTGTCCTGAAGACCGGCGGAGAAGGTCCTGTTCCAGGCGGAGAAGTCTTCTTCCAGGCGGCGACCTCTTCTTCTTCCAGGATCCAGCCGGGGCAGAGCAGAGGAGTTGAAGACCGATGACCGCGGAGCTGAAGACCGTCCATCTGGAACTGAAGACCGGCGATGCTGGAACTGAAGATCGGCAACGCTGGAACTGAAGACCTCTGGAACTGAAGACCGGAGCATGGAGGATTCTCTTCATACGATCGCAGCCGTACACTGAATAGGAATTCAAGGTACGCAATTAAAAATGGCGTCCCTTGAATTCCTATTGGCTGATTTGAGCCTTCAAATTCAAATCAGCCAATCGGATGCAAGCTACTTTAATTCTATTGGCTGATTTTAATAGCCAATAGAATAAGAGCTACTGTAATTCTATTGGCTATTCTAATCAGCCAATAGAATTACAGTAGCTCTTATTCTATTGGCTATTCAAATCAGCCAATAGAATTAAAGTAGCTTGCATCCGATTGGCTGATTTGAATTTGAAGGCTCAAATCAGCCAATAGGAATTCAAGGGACGCCATTTTTAATCACGTACCTTGAATTCCTATTCAGTGTACGGTGGCGAATGTATGAAGAGGATCCTCCAAGCTCCAGCTCCAGTCTTCAGTTCCAGAGGTCTTCAGTTCCAGCGTCGCCGATCTTCAGTTCCAGCATCGCCGGTCTTCAGTTCCAGATGGACAGTCTTTAGCTCCGCGGTCATCGGTCTTCAACTCCTGCGCTCCACACCGGCTGCATCCTGGAAGAAGAAGAGGTCACCGCCTGAAAGAAGACTTCTCCTCCTGGAACAGGATCTCCTCCGCCGGTCTTCAGGACAGGTAAGGAGCACTTGGGGGTTAGACTTAGGTTTTTTAAGGGGGGATTGGGTGGGTTAGAGTAGGGGTATGTGGGTGGTGGGTTGTAATGGGGGGGTTGTTGTTTTTTTTTTACAGGCAAAAGAGCTGATTACTTTGGGGCAATGCCCCACAAAAGGCCCTTTTAAGGGCTGGTAATAGAGCTGATTACTTTTGTAATTTAGATTAGGGTATGGAATTTTTTTTATTTTGGGGGCTTTGTTATTTTATTAGGGGGCTTAGAATAGGTGTAATTATCTTAAAATCTTGTAATCTTTTTTTATTTTTTGTAATTTAGTGTTTGTTTTTTTTGTAATTTAGTTTAGTGTATTTAATTGTATTTTAGTTTAGATATTTGTAGTTTATTTAATTAATTTATTGATAGTGTAGGTGTATTTGTAACTTAGGTTAGGATTTATTTTACAGGTAAATTGGTAATTATTTTAACTAGGTAGCTATTAAATAGTTATTAACTATTTAATAGCTATTGTACCTAGTTAAAAAAATACCAAATTACCTGTAAAATAAATATAAACCCTATAATAGCTACAATGTAATTATTAATTATATTTTAGCTATCTTAGGGTTTATTTTATAGGTAAGTATTTAGTTTTAAATAGGAATAATTTAGTTAATATTATTAATATTATTTAGATTTATTTTAATAATAATTAAGTTAGGGGTGTTAGAGTTAGATAGGGTTAATTTCTCTCTAGTCTCCATATATATGGAGACTAGAGAGAAATGCACTCACAGGAACGAACAACCAGCTCAATATCATTGTTATCCTGTTCTATGGCGATTCACCACCTGGGTGCAACTTCTTTTAGCCCAGTAATGCTTTTCACAGAGTGGAATTCTCCTGTAGTATATCAGTCTGACCCCGCCCATTACGGCCAGTCCAGCGCCGAAATACCAGGCAACTCCTCTCTGAACAAGGAACACAGCAACCCCAGACGATCTGTATATATATATATATATATATATATATATATATATATATATATATATATATATATATACAGGGAGGGCAGAATTATTAGGCAAGTTGTATTTTTGAGGATTAATTTTATTATTGAACAACAACCATGTTCTCAATGAACCCAAAAAACTCATTAATATCAAAGCTGAATAGTTTTGGAAGTAGTTTTTAGTTTGTTTTTAGTTATAGCTATTTTAGGGGGATATCTGTGTGTGCAGGTGACTATTACTGTGCATAATTATTAGGCAACTTAACAAAAAACAAATATATACCCATTTCAATTATTTATTTTTACCAGTGAAACCAATATAACATCTCAACATTCACAAATATACATTTCTGACATTCAAAAACAAAACAAAAACAAATCAGTGACCAATATAGCCACCTTTCTTTGCAAGGACACTCAAAAGCCTGCCATCCATGTATTCTGTCAGTGTTTTGATCTGTTCACCATCAACATTGCGTGCAGCAGCAACCACAGCCTCCCAGACACTGTTCAGAGAGCTATACTGTTTTCCCTCCTTGTAAATCTCACATTTGATGATGGACCACAGGTTCTCAATGGGGTTCAGATCAGGTGAACAAGGAGGCCATTTTATTAGATTTTCTTCTTTTATACCCTTTCTTGCCAGCCATGCTGTGGAGTACTTGGACGCATGTGATGGAGCATTGTCCTGCATGAAAATCATGTTTTTCTTGAAGGATGCAGACTTCTTCCTGTACCACTGCTTGAAGAAGGTGTCTTCCAGAAACTGGCAGTAGGACTGGGAGTTGAGCTTGACTCCATCCTCAACCCGAAAAGGCCCCACAAGCTCATCTTTGATGATACCAGCCCAAACCAGTACTCCACCTCCACCTTGCTGGCGTCTGAGTCGGACTGGAGCTCTCTGCCCTTTACCAATCCAGCCACGGCCCCATCCATCTGGCCCATCAAGACTCACTCTCATTTCATCAGTCCATAAAACCTTAGAAAAATCAGTCTTGAGATATTTCTTGACCCAGTCTTGACGTTTCAGCTTGTGTGTCTTGTTCAGTGGTTGTCGTCTTTCAGCCTTTCTTACCTTGGCCATGTCTCTGAGTATTGCACACCTTGTGCTTTTGGGCACTCCAGTGATGTTGCAGCTCTGAAATATGGCCAAACTGGTGGCAAGTGGCATCTTGGCAGCTGCACGCTTGACTTTTCTCAGTTCATGGGCAGTTATTTTGCACCTTGGTTTTTCCACACGCTTCTTGCGACCCTGTTGACTATTTTGAATGAAACGCTTGATTGTTCGATGATCATGCTTCAGAAGCTTTGCAATTTTAAGAGTGCTGCATCCCTCTGCAAGATATCTCACTATTTTTTACTTTTCTGAGCCTGTCAAGTCCTTCTTTTGACCCATTTTGCCAAAGGAAATGAAGTTGCCTAATAATTATGCACACCTGATATAGGGTGTTGATGTCATTAGACCACACCCCTTCTCATTATAGAGATGCACATCACCTTACATGCTTAATTGGTAGTAGGCTTTCGAGCCTATACAGCTTGGAGTAAGACAACATGCATAAAGAGGATGATGTGGTCAAAATACTCATTTGCCTAATAATTCTGCACTCCCTGTATATATATATATATATATATATATATATATATATATATATATATATATATATATATGAAAATAAGTGCTAAGAAGAATAAATATAAGAAAGTTACACAAGTTCACTTTTATAGCACAACTCACCATCGCCATCTTGTGGTGCATTAGTAAAAGTACAACCTGCTATACTTAACATTGGGTGAATTATTCCTAAAAGTTAATTAGCATCCACCCAACCACAGTACTACAGATCCTCACACATCTGTGAATGGCTGTTAGAGATTAGTACAGAATTATAGTTCAGGATAAATTGGGTCACTGAGCACTCACAGAGGACTCTGGGTTGCATAAAAGTGAGGGCGAAGTGCTGTCCAATTGTCCACTGAAATAGAATTTTGAATCCTGGTTGTACCCATCTAATATTTTTGATATCATTGGAACCTTTTTGCCTATTTTTTTTTCTGAGCATTAAGAGATTTTATGGGACCGAATGCTGAGGAAACACAGAGCTTGACTATTGATAACTCAGGGTTTGGAGGAGCAAACATTTGGGGAAGTATAAAAAGTCTATCATTATATTTAAAAAGTTGTTGAAATTAAGGTCCTTATTAAGATTTGTATTAGATGATTATAGGCCCAATTTTTATATGTACTTACCCCCATAGACTAGGTCATATTTGTCCAGGAATCTAATTCAGCTACATATATCAGAAAGTCTTGTTACAGATAGTGTTCACATAATTCAGTTTATTGTAAGAAAAAACCCTGGTTTTGTGTTTAAGTAAATTTTATTTTAGTAGTTTTATATTCCCTAAGATTGAGACTTGTTGAGGCATTAGAGGTTTCTATGTGTTTCTTTGGCTGTAGATATGCATTCTGAATCTGACTGATTGCATTGTACTATTAAGTTACCAAAACATAATTTTCATGATAATTTTGGCTAAGATTATATTAAATAACTGTTGTTAGTAACACATATTGCATAATTGGTCCATGCTGGTTCATTTTTACCTTGTAATAGATTTCACTATTAGATTTGTACCCATAGGGTAAAAACTATGCAAAATAGTAGATTTTATTTCATATTGTATCAGAGAGTTTGTTTTGTGTATAATTAAGTTGTATATCGCTTGTTAGTATCTTGTTTAATGTGTAATAAATCTAGATATATATTTTCAAACTGAATCCTCTTTACTCCCCAAATATATTTCGCTGTGTTTATAAATATATCACCTGCTTAGAACTTCTGAAAAATAATACAAATATATGGGAGATTACCGATGAGACAATAGAAAATTATTTTGTAACATATATATACATACTAACACGTTGGAGGTTACTGCCGACATAGTCGTAATTAATATTGTAATCTAAAATATATAGCACATTGGAGGCACTGCCAAGATAAGTGATATTTTTAACAGCAGTTTTATTTTGTGTAGTAAATTGGTATTTTTAATAACAAAATTATATTGTGCAAAGCGTGATTTCTTAGAAATTAAATAAGTGTTTTTATCTTATTAAATACCATACTAAAATAGCTATGTCTTCAACAAAAAGTGACTCTAGCGTACCTGTACATGATGAAAATGTGCCCTCCCCAAGATCCTCAATTCATGAAATGGTTCAGGCAGGAACTCTTAAATTCAAAGCCATGAGCCACCTCATGAACAGGCTTGACATTGGGGATGATGTGTACACTTATATTAAGGGGTTTAAAGCTAAGGACAAAGGTTTAGTTAAATATATATGGGTTGAAGATGGTGAATTATACCAGGTTTTACTGAAGCTTAGTAAATGCATGGAATTAAGAGGGCAAGATGAGATAATTTCAAAACGTTGCCGATCCTAATGTATTTCAGCTGCGAGGTGTCTAGCCAAATGGCAGGACAAAACCTACAATTGGGACAGCTAAGGGGTGAAAATTATTCATTACGAGAATTTGAAGAAGCCTTTGTTAATGGAAAGTTAGAGAATCTAGAAGCTAATAAAAATATTTCTGCCTTAAATGAATATAATCAGAAATTAATGACTAAATTAAAAACTTTAGAAGAAGATTATGAAAAATGCCAAAATGAAAATAAAACTTTAAAAGCTAGATATCGTTGGGCTGAAAAAGAATATGAGCAGGAAATAAATTAATTAAAGAGGCAAATCAGCAGCAATAAAGAGCCTTTGAATAATAACACTAGTGCTGAAATTATTAACTCAATTAAGGACTGGGTCAGAAGTGAGTTTCAAAATATAAGGCGGGAGGATAAACAAAAATATCCAAATTATGGCCCTAATTCAGACTCAGAGATAACTTTCCCCCTTAGGCAATTACCTAACTCCGAAGGGCAAGATGATTATTACACCTCAGAGGAAGAAAGCAGATACTATAGTGGGTCAGAAGGGGGGCTAGCTTCTCAGACAGCCCATATCAAAATACAAGGGTGAAACATCAGCATAGTAAAGATAGGAGAGATAGAGTTTGCTCTAACCCAAATAATAAAATCCCAATGAAATCCGGTAATGTACTTAATAAAGTGTATGACACCCCTACGATAATCGAGTTCCTAAGTAAAGCAGTACACCCATTTTCCAAAAGGGGTACCATTTCCATAATTGATCATTTAGAGGCTTATGAAAATGCCTTAGCTCTATTAAATATAAAGGATGGGCAATCTAAAATTGAATTTCTGCCATGGGTATTTGAGGTTAAGCATCATAAATACTTTGCTTCACTAATAGATATGAATGTCAAATCTTGGAGTGAAATAAAGCAACGGTGTAAAAGAGAATTCGGCCCATATCGTACAGCAACTGCGGCTAAGGCAGCAATATACAATTTGAAATGTGGCGCCAATCAGAGCCCAATTGAATTCCTTTCTACACTGAAAGGAGCTTAGAGTATGGTAAAAAATTATCCCAAATTTGAGAGCTCAGAATTTGTTAACTTATTTTATGAAGCCCTACCCCCTCATATCAAAGTAAATTTGGCTAGATTAGATTGGCTGATTCGGGAAAGTACAAAATTATATGCCATACAGCAAACCAATGGCCATGGGGATAAAAGAGAGAAAAAGCCCAATTCTAAAGTAGTGGCCGAAACTAAGGTGTCACCTAGTCACCTCAATTTAGAATCCAAAAAGAAGACGTATGCAGAAGTGGCCAGAGAAAATAGGCCTAGCCCACAAGGTTTTGAATCTGCCCCATTCCCATCAAGGGTTGAGGCACAGAGGGAATATACCCAAGATGGAGGGCATGACCAGATAAATAGGTATCCCCAAAGAGAAGAATTCCTACAAGGTACTAGGTATCCCTGTAGAGGTAGATACAATAAGTGGTGCAAATATTCTCAGGGTAACTGGTAACCCCAGTTAAATAGTGCACCCCAAGAAAGTAACGCAAGACAAGCTGAACCCCAGGGGCAACCACGCCAGGATAGAAACAGCGGCCCTGATTCTGAGGGGACCCAATGGTCCAGGAATCACTACTATTGGGCATCAAGAGATAGGCCCATGGGTAGAGGTAACTTGTACAATGAAGTAGATCAGATTAGTACCCAGGTAAATCGGTTGAGTGAACAATTCGCTAATATGAGTCAAGCATTTATGGCTCATCAACCAACTAATACTTATTTAGGGGTTCAGCCAGTGGTCAAAAGTGGGCCAAAGGCACAGTCATAAATACTCATATATTATCTGAGGGGAGAGAAATACCAAATGAGATAATGAATGTTAAAAATGATACTAATCAGATTCTCTCCCTACAGCCCAGACGAAAGTCCTGAATGTCATGACAGGTTTCCCCAGTCTGGAAGTATTAATGATTTTTCTATTTTTCATTTGCCACTAAGCATTATTCCCACAGTTGAAAGCGCAGAACAATCTCTCCAGGAGGAAGTATCCCCTAACTGCAGTGCAGTATACAGGAAATCCGTTATCCCTATTACAGATGAGGCGGTTGATAAGGATTGTGCCGCTGTTGTAATGAATCCAAGTAAACCGTGGCAAAGTCCACCAATGTTTAAACATGATAATTTTATGTGTGAAATGGTAGAAACTGCAGGGAGATATTATGTATCAACTGAGGTCCAGGATTCTGTTACTAACCCTATCATGGGATTAATTGATACTGGGTCTCAGGCAACTATTCTATGCCACAGGTTCTACACACAGCTAGATGAGCTAATGCCCCACAAACCTAAGCTAAGGGAATTTGATGGTTCACAAATAGGTGTTGGGGTGATTCTCTCAAAGTTTGGGGTACGGCATGGTTGAAGCTAAAGCTGGGGAACAGGGTCATAAGACACCCTGTCATTATAGTGGATCTGCCAACCAATCGTTTAATCATTGGTATTGATCTCCTGAAGCGATTAAGCACAATAATTGATTGCATAAATAATGTAATTTTGTCACAAGTAAAAAGACCTATTAATTATGAGCGGCCCCACATGTCTCAAACCAGACATAACTGTCACGTGGTGGAAGAGAAGCCAGATGCTGTGGAGATTCATTTCAGGAATAACTCTATACCTGAAGTATCTATCCTGCAGATAGATGATCAGACTCCCCTTATTGGCTCTGATGATCATACTTTTAAAATTCCCCCTGGAAAGATAGCCAGTATTTTCTTAGAGGGCGATGTATTAACAATATCTCTCCACAAGGGGGACCCTAAATCCCCTAAAGGGGGAGAACATTCTCAATTCCTTGCAGAAATTACGAAAGTTAAAGAGGATCTATTTATCCCTATGCAAGTGCATGACCTTGGGAAAACCAAGTATGCCAAATTGAGCTTAAAACAGGAAGCTAGCTATATAAGAGAAGGCTTATTAGGGCAGATAGCTGAACCTCAGGTGATTAAATATCTTTCTCCCCAAGACCACTGTGTCCATGGCCTGGATGACAGGTCTGAAAGCTATAATATCACAGCTAAATGTTTATTATCTATCTCTATAGGTAATAAATCAGCAAAGCACCTGTTTTAAATACTCCCCATAATCAAATCTACATTGGCAATGATATCTTACATAGATATGCCATACAAATAGATTTGATTAACTCTTGCCTCTGGAGCAGGTTTAAGGGGGACACTGAAGTATTTCAGGATGAAAATGCCGCCCTGAAATAAAACCAGCAATTGCCAAATGCTGTGAATATAAAGGGTGTCTAACGATGTTGTAATCCCTGCTGGGGCTGATAAATTTTTCTTACCATTACAGGTAAAAAGGGGTCAGAAATTAAGAACTTCTGAAACGCTAGTATGCATCTCCCATAGAGTGCAAAATCTGAGTATAACAATGACCCATACTCCTTTGGTAAATATTGGAACTCTTCCAATACATGTTATTTTGTATAACATGACCCCACAGGATATAACCTTATCCAAGGGAACTACTATATAATATGTGCTGGAATCAAGTTATTACACTTTTGGATTCCAGAATAATATATTTGTGCTAATACCTAAAGGATATTTAACTGAAGAACAACTAATAGAACAATCCTTTGCATCTATGCCAGAGGGACTATTTACAATTCAGTCTATTTATCCCTTCAGTTCAGAGGAAGGCATCTGTAAAATTGAAGAAGCCTCTCTAGTATTTGATCAGCCAATTAAAGCGCAGGCATACCCCAATACCCAGGGCGGCGCAGGAATACCCCAATACTCAGAGTCATGGGGGCAATGTAAATTATAATCAAGGGGACCTCACCTCTAGGTTGGAAGAAGCCTATGAAATAGGACAGACTGACATCTTCCCAGGATTTCAGTAAATATGTTGAAGAGCAAATATCTTTAGCTAATGGCTGTTCCAGTAATGATGAACGCCGACAGCTACGAGAACTCCTGATGGAGTACAAGGATATTTTTGCTAGGGATTCTTATGACTGCGGGACTACAGACTTGCACATTGCAAGAATCCAAACAGATCCCAATGCACCACCTGTCTTTGTTAAACAATACAGACTTCATTTAGCATCATATGATTCTCTTGCAGAAATCATAAGGAACCTGGAAGAAAGGGGTATTATCCGACAGGTGCACAGCTCTTATAACAATCCTATTCTAGGTATTCTTAAGCCCAATGGACAATGGCGTTTGTGTGCTGATTTAGGAATGCTAAACAAATGAGTGTACATATCAGGCCGGCCTATGTGCCCTATATTGACAAGTGCCTAGCGCAGATGCATGGATCTAAAATATTCACTGCCATTGATTGTGCACAGGGATATTGGACCATAAAGGTACATGAAGAGGACTAGTATAAGCTTGAATTCTTGTTCCAAAAGGTCTAATATGCATTCCAAATACTCCCATTTGGATACATAAATTCAGGCCATGCATTTGCTGTATTCATGCATAAGGCTATGCCTGATGCACTGGAAAGGGGGACTTTATCTAATGTTGATGATGTGTTAATAAAAACCACAGACTTTGAAAGACACATCACGGAGCTTTAACATGTCCTCAGCCAACTTAAAAGGGCAGGTGTCAAGCTATCCCTACAAAAAGCTCAATGGTGCCGTAACCGTGTTAACTTCTTAGGACATGAAGTTACTTCTGAAGGGTTAAATCCTCAGAAGAAAAAGGTGGAAGCTATAACAAATTCTAAAAACCCAACTAACTTAAATGAATTAAGATAATTTCTGGGTATGACAAATTATTCTCGCAAATGTATTGATAATTATGCAGAATTAGCGAAACCACTGCTACATCTCCTACAGAAGTATGTGAAATGGCACTGGAGTGAGGCTTAAGAGACAGCTATAAGAGAGCTGAAGAGAAAACTCACTCAAGCACCTTGCTTAGCTTACCTTGAAGGCGGTAAACCTTTCTACTTAGAAACAGGTTACACAGATATAAGCATGAGTGCTGTCTTATACCAAAAGCATGATAATTTAAGCAAAGTAATTGCTTATGCGAGCAAAAATATATCCCCAGTAGAAATAACATTTAGTGATTGCGAAAAAGCCCTTTCATCTACTGTATGGGCTCTTCAAATATTCCGCAGTTATATACAGGGCGAGAAAATTATTGTAGAAACTGCCCACCAGCCTTTGCTATATTTGCAGAGTGAGAGAATAAGAAATAAGAAATTTGCTACAAGCAGAATAAAAAGAATCCAGTCGCACAGGGGCTTGCTTAGCTCCATGACTGTACTGTTAAGGATCATGGGGAAGAGTTATTAGAAGATGATTTCCTGGAGGAACAATTGCTTTCCCCATATAAAATATATAACAAGGTGTCAAACGTTACCTTGGGTATATAGTGATGGTTGTTCTTACCATGCCACTATTGAAAATGAGCACAGATTAGTCGCTGGCATTGGTATAACTTGGGCAAATGAATTCCCAAATATTTCTGTAGAGTACAACATTGGACCAAGATCCAGTCAAGTAGCAGAACTAACTGCTGTTCTAAAAACCATTGAAATGGCTATTGAACAAGGTATTGATGAATATGTGATCATTACTGACTCAAATTATGTACGTGACATTTTTGATGAATAACTGCCAGCTTGGAAAAGGAATGGCATGCAGAAAACTAGCAACAAACCAGTCTAACATGGCAAGTTATTCTGTGAAATTGATAGAGAGTGGTGTCCAATGGTTTAACCATACACTGGAAAAAGACCAAGGGTCATTCCAGAATTAAAGGTCCTGATAAGGAAGGCAATGATCTTGCAGATTCATTAGCAAAACAAGGAGCCATAACTGTAGAGCTCCTTAATATTGACCACTTAATGGGTGCAATTCAGATAGAGGTCATTACCATAAATCAGACTAAACAACAAAATGAGCCTAACCTGGTACAATGGAGTCAGGATTCTCCTAGTGAGGACCTGATCACTAGTCAAAAAGAAGACCCCATTGTAGGCAAATTTTATAAACACATAGAAGATCCTGAAAACAAGCCCATCTCAAAAGATGATTGTATTGGCAAGGAAGATCTTAGAATCTTAATGAAGTCCAGATCACAATTCAAGTTACAGGATGGTTTGTTAATTAGAACCTCCAAAACTGGCATCCAGCAATGGGTAGTACCTACCCAGTTCAGGGGTCTCATGCTTCAACATGCCCATGATGCTCCCACATCTGGCCATCGTGGTGCAAAATTATTGTATGAAATATTGTGCGATTATGCCTTTTGGCTGCATATGTTGAAGGATGTTAAAACCTACTGTCAAGGTTGTTTAATCTGTCCACAGTTCCAACCCACTGCGCCAACGCACAGAGCACCATTGCAGAAAAGGGGGGTGGTAATGCCATGGTCAGATATACAAATAGATTTTATTGGTCCAGTAATTAGGTCATCAAGAGGCAACAGATACATGTTGACAGTAACATGCCTATTCACTAAATGGGTAGAGTGCATCAGTGCACCTAACAATAGTGCTGAAACATGTGCAGCATTGCTCGTCAACCACGTGTTTTCCAGATTTGGTTTACCCCAGATAATTGAATCCAATCGGGGAACCTACTTCACTAGTGAAGTGAAGACCAAGATGTGGAAAATACTAGGGGTTAAAAGAAAGCTCCACATAGCATATAGATCAGCCTCTAGTGGTGGTGTAGAGCATTACAACCAGTCTATTGTGAAAATCCTCAAAAAGTTTGTGAGTGAAAAAGGCAAGGACTGGGATGTAAAATAACCTCTGATCCTAATGGCATTGAGAGCAACCCCAAGTAGTGCTACTAAGATGTCACCTTTTGAACTGATGACTGGCAGAAGAATGGTTCTAACTCAGCATTTACTGTATTGCACCTCAAACCAGAATTTAATAAATGCTGCCACTACACATCAGTATGTAGAGATCCTGAGGAAGCATCTGCAATATGCTTTTGCATTTCCTCAAAGAAAGATAGAGAAGTCCGCAACTGCCGCTAAAACTTATTATGATCTTAAAACTTCCAAAAAGGAATATGAAATAAATTATAAAGTTTATCTTTATAACTTTGGAAGAGATCAGGTTAAGGAGAAGAACTTTCTTCCATCATGGAAGGGTCTTTTTGTCATTAGGGACAAAATATCTACAGTGGCCTATAAAATAAGGATCCCCAAAAATTATAGTTTTATAGATAAATGGGTCCATATTAATCAGTTGCGAACGTGCCATCCTAGGTCCCAATTACAAGTCATAGAAGGGGAATTAAATGATATACCTGCACCACAGTAATGAAGGGTAGAAGACCCGGAAGAAATAAAATAGCTCAGTGGGTCAATAATTTAAATTCTTGATGATATGTTTAAAGGATGAATTCCAGATACTCGTCTCAGTTATCTCTTCCTAGTAAAAACACGATCCGATCCAGACCTGATGATGATGAGAATGAAGCCATCAGAGGAGGAACAGACGTTGTGAGCCCAGATTTAACGACTACCTCGGGAGCACAGAAGAGGACTACACTTCATTCCAGAGATCTACAGGAAGACAACCAGATGACAGCAGGAACTCATCAGATGACAGCAGGATCCCATGAGATGACAGCAGGAACCCACCAGATGTCGGCAGGAGCACACCAGATGATGGCAGAAGCCCACCAGATGACAGCAGGAACCCACCAGATGATAGCAGGATCCCACCAGATGACAGTGGAGGTCCTGCCAGTGACCAAACCCCAGGAGGAAGGGGATAGCACCCCTAAAGATTCCACAGGACTGAAGACTCACCAATGCCACAATATTTTAAGGCATTCTGACAAACCCCAAGAGAAAGTAAACATGCTTCCAAAGGACACAATGATTAAGGGAGGGCCTTGGAATTACATAACAATTAGCTAAACTCAAAGGGGGTTATTATAGGATTACACTTCCAATACCAAATGCACAATGGGGTGCCGCCATCAAGCCTGTAGGTGAATTGAAATCCTCAGCTTGACAAGCATTTATTTGGCCTATACCTGGTATGATACGTTGAGATAGAGACTCAATACAAGAGTTTTTTAAATTGTTGCTCTATTCGGATCCGATAACAGGTTGATCACACATGATCCATCATCTTGCTGCTGGCTCCACTATGGAATTTCCAAACCTGTCTAGTATTCTCAGCTGGAGATTCCTCTCTCCTGATGCTGCAGACTGAGGATACCAGACCTAGCCTGCATGTTTGCTTTCAAGGAACTAAAAGCAAGAACCTAAGATCATCTGTTGCAACAACAACTATATTTTCCCTGCACAAATGATCAAAGGAATCAAGCCAATCCCTCAATATGCATTCTACATATAGAGAAATTGGAAAGGGGAATATGTTGAGTCATAGGCACAGGGAAAAATATTACTTTTCTGATAACAAAAACACCATATTTTAAAATTGAAAAATATCCTATAAAAGTCTATTCAATGTGTAAAACCTGTTTTCAAAAGACTTCCTCCTCAGCCCCACCATTGTTCAAACTTTTGCTACACCATTTAATGAAAACTAAACATTTGTCCAAAGGTTATCTTTTACCAGGAAGAATCCCTGCTGTTTGTAAACACAAAAATAAAGCAAAAATCAGTTAAAAAAGCATATGTCCAGGAGTCACCTGAACAGGAAATCACCTGGGGGGGGGGGGGGTTATCAACAGAACAGAGAGGACTGTTGTCCCAACTCAAGGGAGTGGAGCCCCTTTGTCTAAGATTTTGTTTATGCTCTAGTGGATGGAATTACAAGCAAATGGGCCCTCAATCTTATGTTAATGAGATACCTGCTAGTCTAAATGACCAAATTCAAACACTCCCTAAAATGAACTGTGGTATAACAATGTTTATTTAAAAAAAAAATACAATTTTGAAATATAAGAAATTAAAGGTTAGAATGGTGTATATAAGAATGGGCACATAAAATTGTGATAAATAATGTCCCACGTGTCTAAATGTATAGAGAAATTAAATGTGTAAAGAAGCACATGTAGAAATGACCAGTATTGCATTTATGTGTGTATAAGGATCATATGTTTTTAAAATAACTACTTCAAAAATCTGATAACTATATGTATAGATAAGTTAAATATGGAATTATGTATATGAAATAACCAGTATGATATGAATATGTATTTGCCTGTGTATCTGTATATATATATATATTTATGTATATATGTATGTGACTTGTACATTTATGCATTGTATTTAAATATAAATATATATATATATATATATATACAACACACAGAGAAAACCCAGCACTCACTTACAAGCTCTCAGCTAAGATTTAAAAGCAAAAATGGAAAGGTTAGTCACCGCATCTGGCCAAATGGGACAAGCTCAGGTACCACGTCAAGGTCCTCTCCAATACCTGAGACCCTAAAACAGCCACACAATGCAAGCTTTCAAATCCAAACAAACTGAAAACAAGGGAAGGGTGCACAGGAATATGTAACCACCCTAGACATATACAAAACACGGAAGGGAACTGCACTCTCATACCGGACCGGGTACACATCCCATGACCCTGCAACATGCTCAGCCCTGGGTGCCACTGGCACTCACAGGAAGCTGTGCTGTCCCCAGAGCCACAAGCAGTTAACCCCAGACAGGTCTGGGTGCAAGAACCATAGGGAAAATAACAAAACAAATTAATACAACACACAGAGAAAACCCAGCACTCACTTACAAGCTCTCAGCTAAGATTTAAAAGCAAAAATGGAAAGGTTAGTCACCGCATCTGGCCAAATGGGACAAGCTCAGGTACCACGTCAAGGTCCTCTCCAATACCTGAGACCCTAAAACAGCCACACAATGCAAGCTTTCAAATCCAAACAAACTGAAAACAAGGGAAGGGTGCACAGGAATATGTAACCACTCTAGACATATACAAAACACGGAAGGGAACTGCACTCTCATACCGGACCGGGTACACATCCCATGACCCTGCAACATGCTCAGCCCTGGGTGCCACTGGCACTCACAGGAAGCTGTGCTGTCCCCAGAGCCACAAGCAGTAAACCCCAGACAGGTCTGGGTGCAAGAACCATAGGGAAAATTACAAAACAAATTAATACAACACACAGAGAAAACCCAGCACTCACTTACAAGCTCTCAGCTAAGATTTAAAAGCAAAAATGGAAAGGTTAGTCACTGCATCTGGCCAAATGGGACAAGCTCAGGTACCACGTCAAGGTCCTCTCCAATACCTGAGACCCTAAAACAGCCACACAATGCAAGCTTTCAAATCCAAACAAACTGAAAACAAGGGAAGGGTGCACAGGAATATGTAACCACCCTAGACATATACAAAACACGGAAGGGAACTGCACTCTCATACCGGACCGGGTACACATCCCATGACCCTGCAACATGCTCAGCCCTGGGTGCCACTGGCACTCACAGGAAGCTGTGCTGTCCCCAGAGCCACAAGCAGTTAACCCCAGACAGGTCTGGGTGCAAGAACCATAGGGAAAATTACAAAACAAATTAATACAACACACAGAGAAAACCCAGCACTCACTTACAAGCTCTCAGCTAAGATTTAAAAGCAAAAATGGAAAGGTTAGTCACCGCATCTGGCCAAATGGGACAAGCTCAGGTACCACGTCAAGGTCCTCTCCAATACCTGAGACCCTAAAACAGCCACACAATGCAAGCTTTCAAATCCAAACAAACTGAAAACAAGGGAAGGGTGCACAGGAATATGTAACCACCCTAGACATATACAAAACACGGAAGGGAACTGCACTCTCATACCGGACCGGGTACACATCCCATGACCCTGCAACATGCTCAGCCCTGGGTGCCACTGGCACTCACAGGAAGCTGTGCTGTCCCCAGAGCCACAAGCAGTTAACCCCAGACAGGTCTGGGTGCAAGAACCATAGGGAAAATTACAAAACAAATTAATACAACACACAGAGAAAACCCAGCACTCACTTACAAGCTCTCAGCTAAGATTTAAAAGCAAAAATGGAAAGGTTAGTCACCACATCTGGCCAAATGGGACAAGCTCAGGTACCACGTCAAGGTCCTCTCCAATACCTGAGACCCTAAAACAGCCACACAATGCAAGCTTTCAAATCCAAACAAACTGAAAACAAGGGAAGGGTGCACAGGAATATGTAACCACCCTAGACATATACAAAACACGGAAGGGAACTGCACTCTCATACCGGACCGGGTACACATCCCATGACCCTGCAACATGCTCAGCCCTGGGTGCCACTGGCACTCACAGGAAGCTGTGCTGTCCCCAGAGCCACAAGCAGTTAACCCCAGACAGGTCTGGGTGCAAGAACCATAGGGAAAATTACAAAACAAATTTATACAACACACAGAGAAAACCCAGCACTCACTTACAAGCTCTCAGCTAAGATTTAAAAGCAAAAATGGAAAGGTTAGTCACCGCATCTGGCCAAATGGGACAAGCTCAGGTACCACGTCAAGGTCCTCTCCAATACCTGAGACCC